>NC_085136.1:119676556-119695558 GCF_035046485.1 Aedes albopictus | reverse complement strand
AATAAAATTCATATTGAAAGTATTTCAAATTTCCCTGTTCCCAAAAATGGTAAAGATGTTCAGCGATTTTTAGGACTAACAAGTTACTTTAGAAAATTTGTGAAAAATTTCGCAACTATTGCGCGACCATTATACAACCTTTTAAAGAAAGATTCAAAATTTATTTTTGATGCTCCTGCTTTGAATGCATTTCAAACGTTGAAAAATAAATTGATTTCGTCACCGATTTTAGCTACATTTGATCCTCATGCTGAAACACAATTGCATTGTGACGCAAGTTCTTTTGGATTTGGTGCCATGTTACTTCAAAAACAAAATGACAATAATTTCCATCCTGTTAGTTATTTTAGCAGAAAAACAGATGAATTTGAGTCGAAGTTGCATAGTTTTGAGCTTGAAACACTTGCTGTAGTATACGCTATTAAAAGATTTCACATTTATTTGTCAGGAATTCATTTCAAAATTTTTACTGACTGTAGTGCTTTGGTTCAAACTTTGTCAAAAAAAGATGTAAATCCAAAAATTTGCAGATGGGCAATGTTTTTAGAAAATTATAATTTCTACTTACAATATAGAGATGGTTCAAAAATGCAACATGTGGATGCTTTGAGTCGTCAAGATTCAGTGGCAAAAAAGCAGTCATCTGATGAAAAGATACAACAAACTAACAGTATTAAAGAAAGCTGCATAGATAATACTATTCATGTTCTGAACGATCATGATATAGAGCAAAATATTATCGTAGCACAAGAGCAAGACAGCAAAATAGTAAAAATCAAGGAACTTTTAGAACGATCATCATTTCCAGAATTTGAACTTTTGAATGGAGTACTTTTCAAAAAAGATGGTAATAAGCGTTAATTAGTTGTTCCCAAATTAATGATTGACAAAGTTATAAAATTGAATCATGACAATAGTGGTCATATTGGAATAGAAAAAACGATACACGAGATCAAGAAACAATTTTGGTTTAGCAGGATGAAGAAAATTGTAAAAAGCTATATAAACAATTGTTTGACTTGTATTTTTTATAGTCCTACCGAAAAGAAAGAAGGATTTGTCAAAATTATTGACAAAGGGAATAAACTATTTCATACTATTAATTTGGATTATTATGGACCAATTCAGTTAGCATCTTCGAATAGAGTAAAATATGTTTTGGTGATAATAGATGCATCTACAAAATTTACAAAATTATTTCCTACAAAAACTGTTAGCTCCGATGAAACTAGGTATAGTTAATTTGACAAATTACATGAATTTTTATAGCAAACCTAATAGAATTATTACGGATAGAGGTAAATGCTTTACATCGCAAAAATTTAATGATTTTATTAACATCAATCAAATTGAACATGTCAAAACAGCTGCTTATACTCCCGAGGCAAACGGTCAAGTAGAACGAGTAAATAAATCACTCACTCCGATGCTTGCAAAACTATGTAATGAATCGTCTAAAAAATGGAATCAACTATTACCAAAAGTTGAGTTTGTGTTTAATAATACTTATAACAGGTCAATTGGCAATTTTCCTAGTGTTCTATTGTTTGGAGTTCAACAGAATAATTTGGATAGTGAAAATCATAATATTGCGAATTTTGTTCAAAACAAACAAATACTGTCTGAACCAATTAATATTACAGACACTCGTGAGAATGCTCAAAGACAAAATTTAAAAACACAGGTGTACAATAAACAAAATGCTGACCGGAAAAGAAAAAAGAGTGTAGTTTATAGAGAAGGTGATTTCATAGTTCTGAAAACTGAAGAAAAGCATAAATTAGCACCAAAATATAAAGGACCGTATAAAATTCAAAAAGTTTTGCCTAATGAGAGATATGTTGTGACTGATATTGATGGATTCCAAATTGCAAATATTCCGTTTAATTCGGTTTGTTCACCTCAAAATATGAGGAAATGGATGAGTGATCACAATTCTGACGGTAGTGATATCGATGAGGACATGTTAAAAAATTCAAGGGAATCGGTTTGAAATTGACTGAGTTATAGCAGCAAGTGACCAAAATAGGTGCTCCTGCCCAAATGGTCCCAGACCCTATGTACAACAGAAATGGTTATATTTGCGGTTTAGGGGAAGATGATATATGCAGATCGATGAGATTTGAATTACCTTATGACAACTAAAATGCCGTGTCTGTAATTGGCTCGGTAGCTTTGTTGGTAAAGCACTTGTCTAGCGAATAAGGAAAAATTGCACTTTGAGTGAGTCGTAAGAAGTACCGGCAACACTTGGCTCATCTACACCGCCTTAGTGTGCCGTAAGGTAAATGTACGATGCCCGTAAAAGACACGTCTGAACTGAACAGTTGTTAGCTAACCATGTTGATCACCAACATCTCGGCATGATCCGCTAAGGATTCCACGTATTACCCGTGTTAACACCGAAGCTGCATCATTGCAGGACATATAAACAGTCATTTGAATCATAAAATCAAACAAAACCTCAGGGATCGAAGGCATCATAATAAAAGTACCCGTATGGGTGATATCTGACTGTATGCGATAATTGGCAGGACATCATGGTAATGCAATTTCACAATTTCAAATGCAAACACAAATGCTGTGCTAAATAATTTGGTTGTTGAAGAGCAAAACATAAGAAATTGTATTTTTTAAGGGAAAGTTTATTACAAGTCGTGCACTCAAGACCACCAATGTATCCATAGACCATGAACGTCGCCAGATTAGCACATCGGTCTAGCGACACATCGCTTATGATTTTCTTCTGCAGGCACAATATCTTCCGGAATATTCGCAGGACGGTTCCTCAGCACCTCGACGAAGGAATTTTTCACCACAGCTTCTAGACGAAGTGTGTTGAATCCGTACTCGAATCTCTCCCGTCGCACAGTGAGAAAAAATATGTATAAAACGCGAATAAATTCTATATCTCTGCTCGGAGTGGATGGATTCGAATGAATTTTTTACACGAACTGCCAAAATCTCTACAGTTTCAGATAAGGAGGGTGTCATTCGCCGCACGATGCTGGGAATCAGTGTATTTACTCGTTTTACCCCACTCTCTCTCAAACAGACCATTTTGAGAAAATCCTCATCTATTCGCGACTGGCGTACAAAATAAATTACTTATTTAACTCGTATTTGTGTAAAAACTTTCATAGTATCGGCAATTTGACATAGGGTTAGCCCTGCTTTTAAGGATTGCGTTCTACTTCGGGCGGAGATGAATGTGAAATTTCGAAGAAATAGGGGATATCGGGGTTATTTGAAGATATTTCAATTTTTAAGACCGTGCGGTGAGCCAAATCAGCTCCATTCGATACTACTGAAGTTTTTACACAAATACTAATTGAACAAATAATTTATTTTGCATTCCAGGATTTTTCGAAAAAGGTGAAAAAGAGAGATAGTGGGGTAAAACGGGCCCGATACACCGATTTCTAGCATCGTGCGGCGAATGACACCCTGCTTATCTGAAACTGTAGAGATTTTGGCAGTTCGTGTCAAAAATTCATACGAATCCATCCACTCCGAGCAGAGATATAGAATTTATTCGCGGTTTATACAATTTTTTTCCCACTGTGCGTCGATGAACCCTAGCAAAACGCATGATTTTGCTGATTAGGAGATTATGGTCGGACACAACTTCAGCACTACGTTTATTCCGCACATCAAAAAGGCTCAGTCTTCATTTCGGTTGATCTCTGCCGTACTCTCCGGTGATTCCGAGAGATATTCTCTAATAGAATCCCGGAATGAATGTTTGGAAGAATTTCAGAAGTAATCCAGGAAAAGTTTGTGGAGCACTCCCTGAAAGAATCCTGGAGAGAAGCACTGGATGAATCTGGGGAGTAATCCCTGGAGCAATATTCGCAAGGATACTGAGAAACATCAAGCAAAAAATGGCTTCAGAATTTATTCCTATGATTCCTCTAAGAAATGCTCCGGGAAATTCTTACAGCGCTCACGGGTTGCTTCTCAAAATTTTTGAAAGCTTTCTCCAGAAATGTATCCAATGATTTCTTCGGATATCCATTGTATGATACTAATAGTTCGTATAGGAATTCTCCCAGAGATTTTTCTAATACTTTTTTCCACGACTACTTTGGGAAATATTCTAATGACTCTGTCAGTGAATTTTCTATGTTTTTTAAGTGTACCTTTAAAAATTCTTCAAAAAAGGAATATTTAAAATAGTTTAACAAAAAAACATGGATACCTCTGAGATTTTTTCCTTGTAATTCTTCTAAGATTCTCTCCGGGATTTTTTTCATCCGAACTTGTCATGAAAAAAAAATATTCTCCAAGTTTTAACAAGGTCTCCAAAAATTCTTCCAAGATTTCTCCATAAATTCTTCGTAGAACTTCCCGAAGAAATCTTCCAATAGTTTCTCAAGAAGTTGTGCATAAGATTTATTCAGGCATGATTCCAAAAATCCACTAAAATAGAGATTATTCTAAGAATACTTCCAAGAATTGCTTCAACGATTTCCTCAGCATGTCTTCCACGACTTTCCTAATGAGCTTTTTCAAGAATTTCTCCCAAGAATGCCACAACATATTTTGAAGCAAATGTTTCCGAATAATGCTCTAGAAATAACTGAAGAAGTGCTTGGGAGGATTCCTGAATAATATCCAGAAGAAAACCTTGTAAAAATCTCTAGAGAACTTATGGCAATGATTCCTGAGAGAGTTCTTGAATGAACTCCTGAAAGAATCTTCGAAAAAAAAAACCTGAGATAAGTATTTCAAGCGTACGTTTTGTAGAAGAATTCTTGGAGAAAACATTAAATTACTTGGAGAAGTTACTGCAGAAATTACTCTTCTTGGCGTAACGCTCCCGCTGGAACAAAGCCTGCTTCTCAGCTAGTGTTCTATGAGCACTTCCACAGTTATTATCGGAGAGCTTCTTATTCCAATGACCATTTTGCATGAGTATATCGTGTGTCAGGCCCAAGAAAGTCAAGGAAACTTCCTTAACGAAAAGTTCCTGGGCTGAATCGACGGGAAGCGAACCCGGTCACCCTCAGTATGCTCATGCTGAATACCCACGCCTTTACAGCCTGTCTCTAGAGGGGCCCTGTAGAAATCTTTGAAGTAATTTCAAAAGAATTCTTTGAAAAGAAAAACCTGCAGGAATCAATGGATACATATCTGGGGTAGGTGATCCTTGGGAAAATAATTGAAGAATCTTTGGATGAATAAATGGAAGAATCATTGGCGTATCTAGGATTTTTTCCTAGGGGGTGCCTGGGGGTGCCAGTTTCAGTGGCTTCCATGTTGCTTTTTTGTAAGAAGAAATACAGATCCACCCTCAATTTCTTAGTATAATGATATACTGCATCGCTGAAAAATGAAATACATGGAATTTGTATTTTCAGTTTGAACCAAACTACTTGACAATCATCGCGACAACCCCTGTTTTGTGGATTGAAAACAATCAGGTCCATTAGAACATTTTCGAAGCAATTACACTAGTTTACAAAATAAATAGAAAATCGTGAACTGTTAAAGACCAACATTTTTGAAGCATAATTCAGCGCTGATTTCGAAACCGTGCTTCAAAATAAATTAAAGTAGAACAGTTTTTGAGTTTTAGCTCAATATCGAGTTTTACAACTTTTTAAAATATGGATTTTAATAAAATTCATATATCTTGCATTTTGTTCAGCCAATTTTTTCCATAAATTAAAAGCTGAATATAATACATTTCGATCATCTGAATGCAGCTTTTACGTCAGATTGATGAAATTCAATACATTGGCGAGTTTTGGGGACGATTTCCTTAAATTTTAGCAAAATTTCCAAAAATATGTGAAGAAATGTATTTTTTTCAATAAGAAAAAAAAAACAATTTAAAAATTCTTTCTTAACGTTTATTTGACATATTATATGCAGGCGAGTTACAGTAAAAAATTCAGCTCAATCGGAGCAATGATTACGGAGAATGAGATGTGTGAAGTGAGAGACTTTGCTTAAAAATAGAACAAAAATCGATTTCAAATTATCAACCATCAAAGTCGAAAAAATTTCCGCTCTACTGTAATTTTTTTCCTTCGTGTATTTGAACTCAGGGCATGATTCTACACCAAAAACGATCATCAGCTTACCGAGTTAAAAAGTGCTGTAAACTAGTGTTATTAAACGTGTAAATCTTGGAAGCAGAAAAATATCCACAAATTTATAAATACTTAAAATTGCAAGATCAGGATACGTATTTGCATTTTTGGTTTGGCCACAACATGAATGGCTAAAAAGCGTTTTTTAAATAGTTGAATATTACCACTTGGACATGAAAATGCTTCTACAGAAAAATTGTGAGTATGATTCTCAAAACTACAAAAATCGCACTCGATTATTCCGGAACTCAGAAGCTTCACTAACATATTATCAAACGAGTTGAAACCCGGAATATGGCGCGAGTAAACTTCGATTTTTCTCATCGGGATTACTCTTCAGGCAATTTCTTTGGGAATTCTTTTAGTGAAGCCTTTGGTAATCCATTCAACAATGACTCTGGGAACATCCTCACATTTTTTTTTGGAAATATCTTCGGCATGTCATTTTTTGGACTTTTATTATTTATGCTATTTGATATTCCTTCGCCAATTCCTCCGAAAACTCCTTCGGAAATTCTCTCATATATCGCTTCTATAATTTTATTGAAAATTCTTCAATTTCTTCTAGATTTTTTCAGTTTTATGTTATGAAATCCTGCAGCAGATAATTTCGAAAAACTTCGGTAATTCCGATGTTAATTGCATTGAACTTTTTTTTTTGGGAATTTCATCAGCAATTCATTCGAAAATTTTGGAAACTTCGATTATTGGGAGCTTCTTTGGTGATTCCTTTGGAAATTGATTCGGAAAATTTCTTAGAGATTTGCGTTTTTCCGTTTTGGAAAGTTACACTAGTTTACAAAGTAAAACGAAAGTCGTGAACTTCTGTCTACGACCACAATTTTTGAAGCACAATTTAGCGCTGATTTCGAAACCGACCTTCAAAAAATTTTAAGTAGAACAGTTTTTGAGTTTTAGCTCAATATCGAGTTTTACAACTTTTCAAAATATGTAATTTACTAAAATTCAAATATATTGCGTTTTATTCAACCAATTTTAAATCTTTTTCAATAAATTAAAAGCTGAATACAATACCATTCGATCATCTGAATACAGGTTTTGCGTCAGATTGATGAAATTCAAGATATTGGCGTGTTTTAGGGACGATCTCCTTAAATTTTAGCAAAATTCCCAAAAATTTTTGAAGAAATGTATTTTTTTCAGTAAGAAAAAAACAATTTAAAAATTCTTTCTCGACGTTTATTTGACATATCATATGTAGGCGAGTTACAGTAAAAATTTCAGTTCAATCGGAGCATTGATTACGGAGAATGAGATGTTTGAAGTGAGCGACTTTGCTTAAAAATAGAACTAAAATCGATTACAAATCATCAACCTTGTATGGAAAGTCGAAAAAATTTCCGCTCTACTGTAATTTTTTTCCTTCGCGTTTTCGAACTCAGGCCATGATTCTACACCAAAAATGATCATCAGCTTACCGAGTTCAAAAATGCTGTAAACTAGTGTTATTTGAGAATTTCTTCAAAATTTGTTTTGTTTTTTTTATTGAATATATTTCGGCAATTTATCTTGAGATTGGATTTGGCCAATTTCCTTAAAAAGTCGTAATATTTTCTTCAGAAATTCCTCTGATAATTCTCATATGAATTCTTTTGGCAACTAGGCTCAGTGTACCAGTTATGGCTATAGTACCTCAAATTCGTCATAGTTGATTTTCAACCTGTAAAGATACAAATCAACAAGAAAAAAATCGTGAACAACAGATCACGATCACAAAAGATGATTGCAATCATTCAAACTTCACAATTTGCTCAAATTATGGTAGAAATAAATCATTTTCCTTAACTTTTCGGCCTCCTTGCACCCTATTTCGCCATAGTGTACCAGTTATGGCAAATCCCATAAGGAATGCATGTAAATAGTGCGAAGTGGAACCCAAATTAACAAATGTGTCCATAACTGGTACAGGGTTCCTATCATTGGCACACGCCGTAATAAATACTAAAAGTAGTTTTGGCTCCTTTCACAGTCGTCGATGAGAGGTGTGTGGACTTCCAACACACAAAAAACAATGCGCTCTCGCCTAGGCTTTACATATACAATATATGCGTAGTGTGGATGTACATCTCATTCCATCCGAAAGGGGTGCAATCTGTGGAAAAGATAACCTCGGAATTTTGTGTTGAACTTGAATTCAGGTTAGCAGCTACGTCTTCGAGTCTTCTCGTGGCGTAGCGGCAACGCGCCTGTCTAGTGAGTAGGAGTCGTGAGTTCGAGTCTCACCGAGAGGACGAGTAACTTTTTCGCAGATTTCACCTCAATTTGTCCATTTCTCACTCACGCCAGTATATGTAAAGTCTAGCTTTTGGAATAAAGTTAAACTTCCATTCGGCTGGTTAAGCCGCAAAAATCGATAATTAATTAATTTAATTATGTCCTTTTTTATATTTTTCCTGTAAAGTTTGAAAACTAATCAATCATTTGACTTATTGTTTACATTCGACGGTCTTCTTCTTATTTTTGTAGAAATAGTTTTTCTTAGGTGGTGCGATAACTGGTACAGGCACCCTACTTTGAAAGTTCCGACAATTTCTTTGGGAATTTGTCAGTAGGTTTTTCGTGAATTTCATAGGATTTTCTTTGACCAAGACCAGTTGAGAATTACTGATTTTCAAATTCAGCAGTTTTTGGAATCAATTAATATAAATACAATTGAATCATAAAGAATTTCAAAAAAAAATCACGATGAATCTGGCTAATAAATTTGCAAAATAACTGAAAAAGAAATTGCTGAAATAATTTCAGATGAATAACCATTGAATTCATAGAAAAAAATACCAAAGAATTACTGAAATTACTTCCGCAGAAATTTTCAAAAAAAAACAACCACGCCGAAGGAATCTTCAAAAAAATGACCATACTACGGTCTAGCGAATACGGAGTCGTAGGTTCAAATCCCACCAGAACGCGATTTTTTTTCGCAGATTATCTCTCAATTTGTCAATTCTGTGCCTTCTAAGTAATTACAAGTTTTTCCCGTACATTCCACTAGAGATATAGGTAGGTATCTATAATACCTCCTAGGATTACTCTGGAAATTCCAACTATTCCCGAAATTCGTTAAGGGATTCCTTTAAAGATTTCTACTGGAATTCCTGGAAGAAGCCCAAAAGGATTTCCAAAGGATTAGCTTATGGAATCCCAGGAGGAGTTCCTGGATGAGAGTCAAGAGGATTTCCAAGAAGAGTTCAATAAGAAATATTTGGAGAAATCCCAGGATAAAAAACTTTTAGGATTTCCAGGAGGAAACACCGAAGGTACTTCTGCAAGGCCCCTAGAAATATTTCCTTGAACAATCCCTGTAAGTTTTTGAATGGCACTCTGGAGAATAACTTTGTAAAAAAAAGTTTTGCGAAACACTACAAATGCATTGTGCTCCCGATGGGTACCACAATGTAGACAACTGCTAAAAGAACCCTACAAATGCGCATTTTATTTTCCGCATCGAGCCCCACATTTTGAAGCTAGTGGGATAGGAAAAGTAAAATATAACGAATACATTGGAACCTTACAAATGCACATTTTATTTTCCGTATCGGGCCCCACGTCTGGGAACTTAGATACGCAAAATAAAATGGAACATTACAAATGCACAAAACACAAACATGCAACACATAACATAAATTGTGCCCAGTTATCCAAATAGATAACTAAGTCCGAACCCAGGATGACGAGGTTTAATTTTTGTTCTTGGTCCATCAGTCAATCATATAATCGTATTTCTTCTGGCGGATTGCCTTTTGTTTGCAGCGTTACTTGCTTACATAGCTTGTTTTGGTCTAGGAATTTCTAATCCTAAGGGGGCATCCAGATTCGGGCAACAACACAAGACCGTCTATAATTTGATGTCCGTGTTGGGGGACGGCTAGTGCGTTTTGTACTGGATCGCTCCTGAAATTTTTGGAGCGCTAACAAATGCACATTAAATTTCAGGGACAAATGTACAAACCTTAGTAAAACATACAAAATAAACAGACAAAATGTTCACAACAATTTACAAACGTAACAACTTCTAGAAGAGTTCCGGGAGGTATTACAGTAAGACATTCTGGAACAGCCCTAGGAGGAATTGCTGAAAGAACCCATGAGAAATTTATGAGAGAATCCTTGGATAAAATATCTTCGATAAAAATTCCTGTAGTAATCACCGGAAAGTTTCTCAAAAAGTCACAGGAAAAATCTCAAGAGGTATTCTTGAAAGGACTCTGGGGTGTGTCATTGTAGAAATTACAGCATAAATCCCAGGAGAAATAGCTGGTGGAAACTATACAGGAATTTATAGAGAAACCCTATCAGGAATGCCTGGGGGGAATCCAAAGAAAAAATCTTTGGAATGTCTAGAGAAGTCCCTGTAAGAACCGCTAGAGGTATTCTGGAAGAATCTATAGAGAAGGCCCTGAAGGAATTGCAGGAGGAATATCTGAAGAAATGTCAGGAAGATTTCTCGGAAGAATTCAAGCTATGATGCTAGGATAAATTCGTAAAAGAATCACTAAAAGAATTTCTGAACGTATCATAGTAAGAATTTCTAAAGGAATTGCTGGAAGAACCGCAGAAGGAGCTGTTTGAGGTATTCTTGGAGGAAAGCCAAAGGGAGTATCTTCAGGAATTCCATGAGAAATTTCTGGTGGAATCTTTGAAAAAAATCTCTGGAGGAATTCCCGAATGATTCCTTACAGAATTCCCTGCTAGGACAATCAAAGAAATTTCTGCAAGAATCCCAGGAAGATTACCTGGAAAGATACCAGCAAAAAAGCCAGATGAAAGCTTTAGAACAGTGGTTTTCAGATCGTGCACCGCATGGTGCACCGCAAAGTCTCGATAAGTGCACCGCAAGACATATCAAAAGTCCTGCCATCACTTTAACGAACAATTTTTGAAAATACCTTGTGGTCCATTGGAAAACGAAGTTCCGAACGATCGCTATATAAATTTCCAAGGTTCTTACTGAGGGAGAGTTTTGATTACTCTTGATTTACCAAAAATCTCGTGGGAAACGTAAGAATGATGTTTTAATAAATCCAGCCATCAATTATTTTACAAGGAATCTGTAGTGCATCTTCGATAATTTCGCTGAAAATCTCAAAAGGAATTCAACCTGTATTGCTGCGAATTCTCGTGTGACCTGGGAAAGGGACTCGCAAGCAGTTTTCAAGAATTTCTCTAAATTTTCCATTGCTTTTCGTATTTGATATTTTTGAATTTTGATGGTTTTTGTATTACCTTCAGATTTTCTTATGAATCGGCCAGAAAACAAGGATGAAATTTAACGAAAATCTTGCCAATTATTGCAAATTTTCCAGGAATCTTCCGAGAACCTAGTTATAGTTGAATAATCCTTAAAATGATTCAAGGGTAAACGCAGGAATTCGTCGAGGTTCTTGCTAACTTGTTAGGAATCCTAATCTCCGGTGGATTGTTGTCCGAAAATTTTAAAGAATTTCGTCAACAACAGGAAAAAATGTCTTAGGTTCATCAATAGTTTTACTCGTAGTAAGCTCCGACAAGTTACAAAAACCTTCTACCCCCGTTAGTTTGACCGCATCTAATCTGAACACTTTTCAATTTGACCCCCGCCAAACTGCACATCGTTCAAACTGAAAATGATTCAAACGTCATGAGCAGAATATGAAATGGAGTGAAACAGAACGCAGGATTAAAACAAAACAGCAAACCGTCCTTAGGGTTACTAGAAGTTCAAATTAAAAACTAGTTGGTTTGCATGAGGAGTCGTTCAAACAACGGGGGTTGACGGTTATCATATCAATGGAAAAAAAATCAACCCAGATCGTTGCTCCAGGAAGGCACTTTGGAAAATATGACAGCGTTTAAAAAAAAAACCCCTCATAACGGATTCTTTGACTATAATGAACAGGTGCACCGCGAAGCAATTCATTTCCCAAAATTGCACCGCGAGTTAAAAGGGCTGAAAACTACTGCTCTAGAAGATTCCGTAGC
Source organism: Aedes albopictus (assembly GCF_035046485.1). Taxonomy (NCBI): domain Eukaryota; kingdom Metazoa; phylum Arthropoda; class Insecta; order Diptera; family Culicidae; genus Aedes; species Aedes albopictus. The sequence goes on along the minus strand of NC_085136.1, from coordinate 119,683,478 downwards.
ATAATTTCTGAACTACCTCAGTTAGAATTTATTAAGGAAGAATAGCAGGAAGAATCGCAGGAATTGCTAAAGGAATCCCAGCTGGAATATCTGGAACAGCGCTTCCCAAAATCATATTTCGTGGCGCCCCCCACGTGTCGCAGGCTCCCTTTTTCTACTCCTTTTAGCGAGCCTGCAAGAGGCTGGTACGCTGCGAAAACGGAGTTTGGTAAGGAGGAATTCATAGAATTCCGGGAGGTATCATAGAAGTTATTTCTAGAGAAATCCTAGAATCAGGAATGCCTGAGAGAAGTTCCTCTAACAAATGCCTGGAGGAATACCTACAGCTCTCCTTGAAAGAATCGGTAAAAATATACTGAAGGAATCCCTGATGGAATCGCCGGAGGAATTTCTGGAGGAATCTTAGGAAGATTTCCCGAAAGCATTGCAGCAAGTAAGTATGCCAGGTGAAATCCCTGAAAGTATTTCTGAAGGAGTCCTAATGGGAATTGCTTGAACAATTTCAGCTGGAATTCATGGAGGAAGGCCAACAGAAGTTCTTGGAGAAATCCCTTGTGGAATTTCCAGAAGAACCTCTGGAGGAAGTCTTGGATATATCCTTGAAGAAATCTCTGGAAGTATCACCGAAGGGATTTTTAGAAAAATCCCAGGGTGATTTTCTGGAAGAATTTTCGAAAGAACTAGAACCCTAGTAGAATTCCTGAAGGTATCACAGTGAGAATTTTTGGAGGAGTTCTAAGAGAAATTGCTGGAATCTTAGCCACAGTTCCTGGAGGAAGGCCAATATAAGCTCCTGGAGGAATTTTATGAGAAATCTCTGGAAGAATCTCTGAACAAAATCTCTGAAGGAATTCCTGGAAGAATCACCGGAGGAACTTCTGAAAGGATCCAATAATCCCACCAGAGATTCCTGGAAAAATTCAAAGAAAGTTTTTTAGAAGAATCCCTAAAAGAATTCCAAGAAGCACTATAGTAAGAATTTCGAATGAAAGCCTACAAGAAATTGCTGGATTAATCTCTACAGAAATTTCTAGAATGTGCAACGCTATCTGAACTGCCTGGAGAATTCTGAGGAAAGTTTATTAAAGAAATATCGGAAGGAATCCATGAAGAAAGCCTAGAGGAATCACTGTATGAATAGATACAGGTATTTCTGGAGGAATCCATGGAGAAGTCTGTTGATTGTTCTTACCAATATTCAAAACGTCAAAACGTACAACAGGTATATAAGTTATTCTGGGTGTGTTTAAGTTTTATTCGAATGTGCCATTGATAAATATTGTAATTTATTGTGCGAAATTTTAAATTTTGGTGACTGTCATGGAAAAATTCTAGGGGGTGCCAAATTTGTTCCAGGGGGTGCCAGGCACCCCTGGAACCCCCCCTAGCTACGCCAATGGGAAGAATCCATTGACGATAGCTTGAGAGAATCCTTGGAGAAATTCGTGAAAACTTATGAGAGAAATTTCTAAAGAAATCCATTGGAAGGATTTCTAAAAATATATCTAGACAAATCCTTGATAGAATTTCTAGCAAATTAATTGTAGTATTTCTTGTAGGAATTTCTGGAGAAGTCGTTGAAGCCATTTCTAAATGGATTTAAACTATTCCTGGAGGGATCCTTGTAAGAACACCCAGTGGAATTTTTCAAGAATTCTTAACCTTCTTCGTGCATTAGCTGATGCTCATCGCGCTGACGTGGTGCACGTTCAACATCTGGGTCACCCCAATGCACGACTAGGGTTAACTATTTTGTAAGGAGACTGCAGTGCAAATCCTCTTAGGAATTTATATAACAATTTATCAAGAATATCAATGTTAGTTCTGGAACAAACGAAATTCCGGGAGGAACCTCTGAAGAATTTATTACAGAAATATTTGGAGGAATTTCGGTAACAATCCATGTAGGATCCCTGAAAAACAGCTTGATAATTTTCCGGTAGAAATCGTTGGATGAATTTCTATATAAATTATTAGATACTTGGAGGGATTCCTGCCGTAATAATTGGGAAAATTTCCTGCAGAAATCCTTAAAAGAATTTGAAGAGAATTCTTTGAAAAAAAAAAACCTTGTGCAATTATTGAGAAAGAATCCAGAGGTGCAAAAAACCAACAGTGCGTTTACAGTAGTAGCTCGAATGTTCAGCGAAGATTTTTTATGGAAACTTTTGCAGCAATCTTTGGATGAATTTGTGGAGAAATTCTTTATGTAATGCATAGTACAATCTGTACAGGAATACTTGCATAAATTCCTTGAAAAATCCCTGGAAAAGTCTGTGGAAGAATTCCTCGAATAAATTATTGGAAAAAAGCTTAAATAAAACTTTAGAGATCTACCATGAACACTTTTTCAAGTAATCTTCAGAGGTTTTCTTGGGGAATCTTTATTGTGAAATCTTTGGACATATTCTTGGAGGGTTGGAGAAATTCCTACAGACATTCTTGGTCAAATTGCTCAAAGAATGCTTGAACAACTACTTGGAGGAAGAAGTAGAGGAATCCTTGAAATAAATCCAGAAGGAATCATTGGAGAAATGTAAAGATGATTTTTTGGGAAAAATATACCTGATGGGATATCTGAAAGAATCTTTGAAGGGATTCAAATCCTAAAGATTTTAATGAACTCGTTTTGAGATTATTTGAGAAATTTATGAAGAAAACTCTGGCGATATTTATGGAATTTGAAAGGATGCCTTGAAGGAATTCAGTGAAGGAATATTTGAAATAGTTTTTGGAGGAATCTTTGGATAAATCGTAGGATATCCCGTAACGTTAGTAGATCACCTTGGAATGGTGCGTTTCGGCGTAAGATCTACCGCATATGATTTTGAGCTTGCTATGTTCCTAATTAACATAACCTACACATTCAATAAAACTGAATGTCTTTGGCAAAGTTGTTGCAAAATGAGTCCACTATTAGGGAAAAAAGGGAATATTTGCATTTGAGGCTTTACTGACAACCTAGAATATCCTGAACACCATAAAGTTTGTAGAGACCAAATATTTGACATACCAGTTGTTCTAAAAACTGAATTAGGATATGGATTACGTTCATAGGGGGGGTTGGTAAGACGGACATGTTTAGGAAACACTCTATTTTGACAGTGTAAACAATGCGATAATTAAAATTTTAACTCCATACTATTTACTTCAACAAAGGTACTTTACAGTCTGCAAGCCGATTTTGCAATAAAATTTGATTTTCCATTACTTTTGAGATAATTAAAAAGTGATCTCCAAATGTATGATTTTCAACGGTGTGGGTAAGACGGACCGGTAGGGTGGGTAAGATGGACACGTTTGGAAAACTAGCTAATAAACCATTAAATGATGTTTATGGCCGTTTATATTCGATAGATCAATCATTTTAGAATCTAAATTTGGCTTTGAATCTCTTAGCGAAAGGTGTTTTTGCAAATTAAAATCTATTTTGTAAGTTGGAAACCTCCATACACTATTAAACGCCTAACAGTATGCAATGCTCGGATAATTTTCTGAAGTTCAAACTATTCCAACAACAAAACATCTAATATAATGAATTTTTAAGCAAAAAATCAATATGAAATGCTTTACACGGCTTCCACAATCATTTTTGTACTCCATAGATTTCAATCTGTGAACTATGTGTGGGTTTTAATGTGTTTCTCATGGCAATATGAAAGTAACCCCAACACTGTCCGTCTTACCCACCCTCAAGGCGGACCGTCTTACCCCCACACAACGCAAAATATTAATTCCACCACCGTCATCCATAATCTATGAAATTTACCTGAATTTCGTAGTGTATAGGACGGAACAGTTTAAAACAGCTGGGAAACTCAAAATAAAATGCAAAAACTTAGCAATTGAATGTTAAAAAGCTTATTTATTGCCGCCTAAAAATTAGATCCCATCACAAAAGCGTGTAGCCAGATAAACAATTGTCTATTTTTTTGCACTTTCGATATATGTATTCTCTCATGGAGTGGTTCAATAATCATCAACTGTTAAGAAAATAAAGTTAATCGTGAAAGAAAGTAAAATTTCAGCTCTTAAGTGACAGAACTAGTCAGTGGTCCGTCTTACCCCCACCCCCACGTATTCATTTAACCTTCGTCAGGAATATCAAAAGGTGTTTTATATTCTAGAATTTTCTAGGCGTTTAAAACTGTTTTGAAGTAAAGTCATTTATTGACACTTTAGTGCCCTTCTTCGTATGTCAGTCCGATGTTGTTTTTCAAAGCGCCTACCTTTTGTACTATAACTCCAATAACTTTCAAAAAAGTGTATACAATTCATGCATACCCTTTTCGTGGCATATTGAGCTGTGATATCAAGATATCAAATTTAGTTTAAATGACTTTATGAGTGACAAAAATATGATTCGCATTAGAAACAACATGGGACTGACATGCGAAGAGGGGGGCAGTTTAGGGATATTCAAGGTCACCCTGGAATCTGATAAACGTTCTGTATGATAAACCTTTGGGACATTCAGGGTCGTCCAAACTGTCCGATAATGAAGTCCTTCAAGTCTACAAGAATAACTTTATGTTGTTTTCGCCATAAATAAGAGCATTGCATAATCTGCTTACATCCGTGAAGCTCTTGAAATTTCAAATGCCATTTAGACACACTATAGGGATATCCCAGGTTAGCCAAACTGTTCTTGAGTTTAGATCCTAAAGTCTACGGGTGTAACAGTAACTTCTTTCATTATACAAAGCTACGATATGTAATCCATCATGTCCAGTAAATCTTCTGAATGTTAAATGGGCATCATTAGACAGGCTGGGGTCATCCAAATTATTATGATGTTTAACATGTAGCATCTATAGCAATTGAAGTTTCTGTTTTAGCTATATAGAGTTATGTTATATAATCTATTATGGTATGTGGGGGCAAGATAGGTCAGGGGGCAAGATGGGTCAGTACCGTTTTCAACCGTACTATTTATTTTTTGAATCTTTCTATAATTTTCCCAGATGAACGACGTGGATACACAAAAAAGTGATATATATTGTTTTTAAAATTCTTTACGTTCCTTACGCAGAAAAAAAATAAAATATTTTTTCGTTATACTCCTTATGCTATACATTCCATATAACTACGTGTAATGTGTAGACGGGGCAAGATGGGTCACCCTAATTTTTCGGTATGTTTGCATAGTTTTTAAAAATGTTTTATTTTTCATAGAAAGGCTATTATGTGACCTACATTATCGAAGCGACTAGAGCGCTGAAAATTTGTGAACATATTTTTATATTTTTCTACAAAAAATATAAATTTTCAATGTTTTTTATGGCTACCTGAATAAAAATATTCTATTTCTGAGAATAATCTACCGATATGTTTCAACACTTCTTTCATGTAATCTGTACGTATGTGAAGCTTAGATGTATAGAGAAAAAATAGAAGATCTAGTATTTTTTGTTGGAGAAAAGTCGAATTTCTGATAGCTGACCCATCTTGCCCCCGTAGAAATGAGGTGAGGCAAGATGGGTCATATTTGACAATTGTTTGTCAAGAAGCAGGTTTCAAACTGTATGACCTTTCTATACCCTTATATCATAGCTGACTAGTGTATCTGGAAGTCGTGATAGAAAACAGAGAAAAGCTATTTATATTCAGAATGTTATAGGGATCCATTTCTTAGGTGACCCATCCTGCCCCCACTTACCATATACTTACTGGAGCTCACAGAATAGAATACAATCAGAAACTATGACTTAGCTTCGGGATATTCAGAAGCGGTAGCCACTAGTTTTAAATAATGAAAGAAGTTACCATTACACGCGTAGATCTTAGGATTTAAACTCAAGTACAGTTTGGATGACCCAAGATATCTCGACTGATCTGATACTGTCTATTGAACTTTCAGAAGACTCGCTGGATATGATAGAATCCAAATCGTGGCTTTATATAATGAAAGAAGTTACTGTTACATCCATAGACTTTAGGATCTAAACTCAGGAACATTTTGGATGACTTAGGATATCCAGAATAAAATATTCTTCATCATATTCTACTCTTTCCATGCTGTTGAGCACAAAAATACGCCACAGAAGTACGTATACGTACTCTATTATAACGCTTGGAAAAAATCCGGCTTCAAAGGGTTAAAGTAACCGGGGATCAGGCAGGAATGTAGAGCATTCCAGAAACAAGGTTTGATATAGAGAAATTGTGAACGTTTCATCTTAGGCTTTTGTATTGCTTTCACTGTACTCTAGAAGTCCTGTAGAGGCACATTGTTCTCACCCTCGATATTCTACCGGTATGCTGATCTGATACAACATCCGGTTGATTCAGTCGCTTTAGGTTGTAGCGTAGCGGTCGCCGGTACCGTACATTGCATTGTTGAGTCGATGTTGGCACGTTTGTCCCAAATGGAGGATAACGTGCCTCTGGAGCCGGCCTTCTGATAACACCACGATACGTCCTGTCGTCGATATTTTCGAAGAGGTGCCGTCCCTCAATCTGAACGTTGTCCATTTGCGATTATGTCGGCAGTAGTGATCAACGCAGCAGATCTTCTTCGATTTAAGGCGGCATACGACTATATCGATCGCATAGAGCAATCGAAAATTATAGAAGAGAACGGGTGACCTTCGCTTCCGAAGTTCATTCGGATCCTTCCGGAGTCGTCAAGTAGGATAAAATTGAATTTTGCAAGGTGACGTCACGAATGAACGTTTGGTTCATTCTCGTTCGTCCCTTCTCTTTCCCTCTTACGAGAATTTTGACATTTTCCGGTGGTTTGTTTTGATTCCCATCCGTTGCCGTTCTTTTCTCTCTCAGAGAGAAAATTGAGGTTAAATTTCGGGGCAAAATTCTATTGGGAGCACCCTGCTGAATAGATGGAACAATCTCCCTCTCAATAGTTAGGCATTCGGATTTTTACGACAAATCAAGTTATATTATTGGTTTGTTGTGTTAATTT